>NW_024962277.1:5931544-5936568 GCF_019238085.1 Lagopus leucura | reverse complement strand
GGAGGCTGCCTAAGCTAAGCCACTCCACTCAGGCAGAGTTACCTATAGCCAGACACCCAGGAGTAAGATTTCAAAAACCTGTAAGACAGAGCCAACAGTCTCTCTGGGCAACTGGTGTCACCGTTTAACAGCCCTCACAGTGCTACCCTGCATTCACAGAATTTTATGTGCTTCAATTTGTGTGTGCATTCCATCTTGTCTTGACACTGTCCACCACAAGGAGCGTGTCTTCTTTGCACCCTCCAACCAGACGTTTCTTGTTGTTTTTCTGAAATAGGACTGGGAACTGAAGAAGAGAATACTAATGCAGACCTCAGAAAATACACTGTTATCATATAAGGAAAAACTGTTAAGCCTTCCTGGGTTCACAAGGGAACAGTATTTCCCAAGACTTCTCTCTAAGTAGGTCTCCAATAATTCAATCCTCAGTTACCAGGAATAACTTGCAGTGTTTGTGAGAGTAAGGGGATGAAACGGTGGCCACTTGCCCAATTCCCCTGAGCTGGGTGAGACAACTGAGATGATGTGGGCAAATTCTAACAGCTTTGGCTCTGCCTGGGAGAAGGTTTGCTCAGAGGAGAACACAGGAGCCATAAGTGCAAAGCTGCTCCCATGATCCCAGTGGAATAGCACCACAGACTACGAACCACTGCCACTCAGCCAGGCCTGCTGTGGTCTAACACAGCTCAGACTGATAGAAGTGTAAGAGATGAGAGCAGTCAGGGCTAGCATCTGACAGATCCTAGCTGGTCAGCAGGCTGCATTTTGCTACCTCTCCTCAAACAAGACCGAAGTTCGGGACTTCTACTCTTAAGTTCTCTGGAGAGATCTGACAGACACACGTGCACCCCCCTATATTTTTGTACCATCACTCCTTTGAAGGAAGTACATCTCCAGATAAAGACCTTACAACTTTTTATTTATTTAAATGCACCGCTATTCTTGATTAACTTAGCTGAGTTAACTAACAAAAATGCACAACAAAAGAGAGAAAGTTACCTATTCTTTATGTTACAGCTTTTGGGAAACAAGTAATGGAAGGAAAGAGAAGCCAAAACACTCAAATATATATATATATATATATATATATATATATATATAAAACTATTTTAAATGAAGCCCTCGAGCATATCTTGTAGGAAATTCCCTTTATTCTGACCTAAGAGGCTCAAGTTAAAATGTACAACCCTGCAATCTGAAGATGTACATGTCAAAACTTAAAAAGGGAAAGAACAAATTTGGCCTCAAGCAAATCGCATCTCTGGTGCACTTCAAAAAAAAAAGTGGCTAAAATATCAGTACACACAACTGTCTACTGCACAAACCGATATATAGAGTTAAAATATCAGTGCACAGACATCTGCCCAACAAGAGCTGAAGCAACGAGCAAACAAAAACGCTATTTCCCTGACAGATTTTCAGCTGGCTTTACTTTAAGATTTCAGAAACTAACCCACAAGGGACAAGTTCTAGATGTAATATTGATGAAAACAGCTATTTACTGTTAAAACATCTGTGTTTTTAAAGTACTTGCTATTTAAATATAAATATATATATATATATTCAACCGAGCACTACCAGTAAGGCTGCGCATAGCTTGCTTCCATGCTAAGGCTTTGCATACTATCACTCTGTACTTCCACTGTCCTCCATAACTTATGTAAGTCTGTTTTTGAGCAAAGCTGAAGGTCTAAGCATGAGGTGATGCTGCTACAGCAGGTTGGGTCTTAATTGCAAACAGAAGCACAGACAAAACAAGAACTTATGATAAGGAAGGACAGCATGAAGGAGAAAACTCTGCCATACAGTGACACAAGATTCAGACTTATCTGCTGCTCTGTCACAAGTTTTTATATGTGACCTTCAGCAAAACCACTCAAACCACAGAAGTCCTTCGTATATAAGCAGAAGACAACAGTATTTTCTGAACTTATGAGGTTTTTTGGGGTTAAAAATGCTATGTCCATAAAAACTAGTATGGTTCTAGTGAGTACAGGAAAACAATTCTGTTGTACAAGATGCTGAACAGAGATGTTTTTACTAGAAAGACTGAAGACTTAAAACTGCACTGCACTGACTCCACAAATCTGCAATATCATAACTTTACATGCAAAGAATGCACAAAGGGAGAATTCAACTTCAGTACCTCCGTATGCTGACTAAATGTCATTTGAGCCATCTCCCAAGTCATTAGATGTCTTTCACTGGCTAGATCCAGCCGTGAAGGGAGAAAACAAGGTCATCTATTACAGAGCAGTACGTATTTATTTGCCACCACCTAGCAGCAGGAGTAGCATTAGTGAAACCAAGCCATCATTTCTTTTTTCATTCTCTTCCCAGGATGAAAAATCTATGTGCTATTCTACAGACAAATCTGAACATTATGGTAAAAGAAGATTAATAATGAAAGACACAATCAAGCCATTTCCCAGTGATCATGATAACTAACTCACAAATAATTTGAAGTCAGCACTTTAACTGTGCTTCTCTTTTAGCTGGGACATACTGGAAACATGCTGACAGTGTAAAAAGGGATATGAGGAAGTGGAGCAGTGGGTATCTCAAGGCTCACGTTGCCAGATGAATAAAGTTCCTGGGACAAGGACTTTCAAACAGAAATAAAGGACTGATCACAGAATTGCAGAGGTTGGAAGGGACTTCAAGAGATCAACGAGTTCATCAACTCCCCTGCTACAGCAGGTTCCTTACACTAAGACATACAGGTAGGCATCCAGACAGGTCTTGAATATCACTGTGGGAGACTCCACAACCTCGCTGGCAGCCTGTTCCAGTGCTCTGCCATCCTTACCATGAAGAAGTTCTTCAGCATTTTAGTATGGAACTTCCTATGTTCAAATTTAAGGCCACTGCTCCTTGTCCTACTGCTATGCAGCACCAAGAACATTCTGGCCTCATTTTTTTTTTTACCTCCCCACCTCCCTTCAGATGTTCATTAACATTTGTCAGATCCTCCTTCAGTCTTTATTCTCTCAGGATGAACAGACCCATATGTCCCCTCAGTCTTAAATGCCCCATCAGTAGGATGCAGTATACTTAGTCTAACAGCATTCAGTTTAAAAGATGAAGTTTTGGGTAAGAAAGACCCAAATTTTTTACCCAAATTTGCCTGAAAATGAACTGTTGAGTTTTGCTGCGTATCTGTATTTCCTGAGGATTCATATTTCGGTGCAATCTGGACACACTCCTTGCTAGCCCACCAAACACAGGGAACATCAGCTAACTTGTGGCATCTGATAAGGCATGACTTCTCATGCAGAAGCTCTCATTGTACAAAATCTGAATTGGTGGGAAGGAGAGGAGAAAGTCATATTTTGGAGCTGCACAGTTACATCTGATATCTAGAAAATCGAGGTATCACGTTTTGTAAGAGATGTTGTATTCATCACCCAGATATCTACCTTTTTTGTGTAATACCAAATGCAAGCCTATGACAGTAGCATTTTTTCTTTCAGAAGAATCTTCTATAGTGATCAACCTTGTAAGATAAATATATATATTTTTTAAAGACAAACCTTAAAGGCATATGTAAACAAAGGCCTTCTTGTAACATATACTGTATTCGTAAATTTGCTAGGATTCCACCTTTACTTATCTAGCTTGTAAACACTTTTCAAAGCCAACAACTGACTATTAATTCCTCCTCTTCATATTTTTCAGAATTGAAATCTAAAGTACAGTTAACTGACTCTGCTGCAGTAATAAACATTGTAACAGAAAACTAAATCAGTTTGACTCTAGCAAAGAAAAAGAGAAAAACAATACCTTAACAGCAGCTACAATGGTCTGATTAATTCCAAATGATTCTTGTGAGATTACTTCAATTGTTGATGAACCTATTAAAGACCCAGAGTTAAGAAAACCTCTGTCATCAATTTTTACAACAGGCACTTTATCTGGACCATCCAGGACACGGTAACTCAGTGAAGCCACTCGATCCCTTGAAGAAAAGAAAACACAAATTAATCAAACTTACAAAGATGCAGAAGGCAAGAGAAAACAGCAACAAAAACAAAACTTCCACAAGTAAGCAAAACCCAAAATTACATCAATATGTTACGCAAATCTAAGACAGACCTAATTGATACCTGTTTTTCCATATCCTCACAATAAGAGCTGAGAACACTGTGCCCTAATCAAAGAAAGAAAACTTCCAGCTCTGACTCAAGCTTAGTCGATAGAAGTCTCATCTGGGTTTAGGAGTGTATTGAAATCTAGTTGCTGCCCACTGCCGTGCACTATCATCATTCCCTGATGCAAACATGATCCCAAATAATATCGGCTAAGGCTGCAGTGTGCAGCTCCATCAGTCAACTTCTACAAACAATATTGAGAGGCAGGGTCAATGCTGGTGTTAGAGGTAAAGTCAGGGACAGGATTAAGTAGATCTCATCAGCTTCCAGGAAACGGTTTTGCCAACAAGGTTAATTTCTGGAATAACTTTCAACGTGGGATTTGCATATTAATAAAGTGAGCTCATACAAAAACTCAGCGGCTGGCATCCTAAGACACTAGCTGCATTTGAGTGTAACATCACAAGTTCTGGAATGCTGTAATAATTATTTTCATCTTACTCCCAAACTCCTCCGTTCGGATAGAAATACTCTATCCTAAGCAGCCCAGCATTCAAACTTTCAGTTGCCCTTTTCTTGGCAAAAGTGCAATTCCTTTTGATGGCAGAATTCAGACATAGGGGCTGTAACAGCAGATAATGAAGATAATAGAAGAAAAATTTAAGAACCGCTGCCTAGCAACTTAATCACAAATTAATCAGAAAATTGCTTCGAAAAGTAACCAAATATTAAGCCTGAAAATGAACTATAAAAAATGGCATCTCATTTGAAAAAGAGATTTTCATCTCAAAAATCCAATCACAGCCTCAGTGAAAGAAATACATAAAACTATTTTCCATAAGGCCTTGATTGCCCATAAAAACTCTAGTGGAAGCACGCTACTGCTTCCTGGCTCAGCATCTTTTAAAATAAGCATCTAGGAGTCCTAAATAT
>NW_024962277.1:5889414-5931444 GCF_019238085.1 Lagopus leucura | reverse complement strand
ACTACAATCTAACAAGATTTGACAAAGACCAAGAGTACAGAAATATTTTGTTCATCGTCAGAATAGTTGTGTATTATTTGGACATACTGCAGTGCCTTTTTTAATAGATTGAAAGAGCAGAACTTATTTTGAACGGAATTGCTGTTTTGATAAACTGATGACACAAGTCAGAGTGTGAAAAATGGTTTTTCACCTGTTTGTTTGAAGTTTAATAAAGGAATTTGGTGACATTAAGATCTGTTCCGTTTCTACATCAGGAGTGACTAAATGAAGTTTTTCAAATACCTGGAAAATAAAAAGCACTTTATCCTACTGCCGTACATAGCAAGTCATTAGTTCCATTTATTTCATCTTCAGAACAACAAAAACAAAAATACAACAAAACAAAAACTCACCAACCTTTATAACCTTACACATAGGATATGAATATTTGAGAATGGGATACACAGTATCTTCTGCGTGTTATTCTGAAGAGCATTCATTTCTATGGTTCTACTGGCACTATCAAGCAGTACGAACAATGAAGCATATCTGTCAAGTGAAGCTGTGTTGGAGATCCCACATTCACCCTAATCTGATCTCATGGATGCAATGTCCACAGAGGCACAAGGCCTCCTCAAATGCATCCTCCAGCTTTTCTCAAGGAACCCACTTGATACAGTCTGAAACTGCTCTTCAAAGCATCTTAAGCAGGGACAACCAGGAGATTCACTTCAGGAAACAATTCCTGATTCAAATTAACATTCTTACACAGACATACAAGCAAGCACTACACACAGATGGTACTAACACGTAGAGAGGTACTACAGAACCAAGGTTTTCATACAGCTCTAGTAACACTGCTTAACTGCAAAACACAAATCATCTCAATTTCAGGTGTTTGACACCAGAAACTAACTTGTGAATTTCATTTAGGCAATAAGTTGGTATGTGGCAGTTCAGTGCAGAAACCTGCCAGCAGTTGAGGAATTTGCAGTTTTCTAAATAGAGGCAAAGTATAAAACAACAGTAAGGGCTCAAAGATAAAACAAAGTCAAAACTACATCTCTATTTCAAATTCCTGGCTTCAAATACAGACTTTAATTCAGCTCTGAAATGTGCATCAAAGAATCATATCACGTCATCATACCTGAATTTGGATTTCATCAGATAGTTCTCTTGCCATGTTGTAAAACTGGTTGGCTGCAGGGTCGAGGGCTTTCACAACAACTTTCAGGCCTGTTCTTCCCTTTACTCTGCCATAAACATCCATTGCAAAGTTATATTTTGCAGGAAGCTGAAAAGAAGCCTTGGACAGGAGAAAGTGATTAAAATTTTACTCATGGAAAGAGTTGATGTTGATATAGAGGAAGGATCACACCCAGTACTGACAACGGCCCTTTGTTTTGAGCAGCAGTATTTTCTCAATCCCCATTGTGCAGCGTTTCCTTTTCCCAAGATACACAGGCATACAACTGTGGACAGACACACGCACACATTACCTCACTGTGCCTTGTCTTTATGTCCAGAGTATCCCTCTTTGTGACAGACCAGTGGAATGTTAATCCTGGTACTGCATTGCCAAATGAAAAAGGTGTCTGACTACTGGTGATGCCCATCACGTAAACTGGCATCTAGAAACAGAGAAACCACTTTCTTAGGTAATTCTAAGATGATAATTAAACCTGCACAGAGCAAATCATTAAACTTAATTGATCAAGATATGGTACTCCTTATAAAGAGAATTTTTTGGCTATATATACATTGCAAGGGTGTACCATGCAGAAAATTTGAATGACAGCCATCTTGTAAGATGTTCTGATTCTCTCATTTGCTACCTGCTCTACAAAACACAAGTACTAATTTTCCTTCAGAAAAGATTTGTTCATTTATTTGTTCCATTTGCAGCACCAAATCACTTCATCTTAGTTAAGTTACACACTCATGTTTTCTAATTCTTTGACCAGATGCTCTCTCCTATTAACAATTTGCTCTGGACAACAACCTTCTTTTCCCTTCTCCCCAAATTAAGTCAACATATTAACTCCAAACAGAGATTTTAACAACTTATGGGTTTTAATCCCCAACTCAATTAAGTTGCCTGAGACTTAACACATCACTGGCAATTTTTGGATAAGTAACTAATAGAAAAAAACAAAGACTGAGAACACAACATGTTTAAAAAATAATCTGAATGATATCTGTAGTGGATTTACAGATACATCAGAGATTCTTAACATACAAAGGAGGAAAGCCTCCACTGCACACAGAATGAAGATGAAAGAACCACTAACTGATGAAATAGCACTTCTTTAGCTGGGTGTGAATTTCTGAAAATTACCTGGTACACAAGACAAACTTGTCCTGATTTGCTTTCTTTACTGCGTTCAGCTCTGGAGCACTGCCACTGAAATCACATTGTTTCCTGTATCAGCAGTGGTAATGCTCAAAGCAGGAGGCAGCTGAGAGCTCTGATGATATTATCAGATGATCTAATCATGAATAGTCACAACTTGCAGGTCAAGTTTTTAAGGCAATACAAGCTAACCATAAATCAACTCACCTGCGTTCCAGTTTTCATACGTGTAATTGGCGCTCGAATTCTAACAGCTGTCAACTGCACTACTTCAACTTCCACTTTGTCCTACAAAGGAAGAACAAAGGCATTGTAAGCATTTATTAAATGCGAATGAGATTTCAAGATCTAATTGCTGATTTGTTATTATCTAACCACTCTCATCACGTGATTTATTGCAAAAAAAAACCAAAAAACAAAAAACAGAACACAAGTCAGTAGGATTATAAAAGAATTACCTCCTTGGTAAATTGAGAAGTACTTAAAAATTCCACCTAAGTCAACCAAAACAGAGTCACCACTCTGCTCAAAGCTCCTGCCATGATGAACGATGGAGCTGAGAGGTGGCAGACAGGTAGTGACTACAGTCGTTACTGGGAGAAGGATTTACAATCACAGAAGGTAAACAAAGCCAAACAAATAAGATGACATAAGCAGAATGAGAAGCAAATGAGAACAAAAAACAGCAGTGAGGATAAATAAAAAAATAAAATTATGATATATATGGCATTCTGATGCCTTCTCTTCACATATCCTGATATTCCTGGTAAACTTTTAGTCCTACAGTAAGCTGTGGAAGAAAAGTCAGATCCAGCCCTCACTAAATAACAGATTTAACTTTTAAGTTCATTTCACTTCTGGACAAACATCAAGGCAGACTGCTGATCCTGCACAACAGAGGGCATGTGTGTATGCATGCATGCATAGATGCCTTTTGTTAAGTTACTTTACCTCCTCCAGGCAACATCTTTCAAGCAGCAGAGCTTTGCAGCAGCAGCACCCCTCTACACTAGACCTCAAATAAAGAGCCACAAGCTGTCCCAGATAGCCTTCTGAATGTCATGCTAGTCCAAGGGACCTGCACTCCTTACAGGCCTGCTTGGCAGCCCCCGCACACTCAGGTAGCAGCAAATTGCATGGACAGACATAGCTGGAATTCAGGGATTCAATACTCCAACTCTGTAGATGGATTTAAACCGCAATGCAAGATGGTAACATTTTCCACAGCCTATAAGCTTAAGAGACAACAAATTCCAGGAAACAGTTACCTTCTGACGTCTACTAACAAGATGTGCACCTAAAATGTAAGGCAATGCAGGGAAGGACTGCAGGGAAGCATTCTGCCGTTTTAGAAAGGTTTCTTTAAATGAGCTTTTCAAGTCCATGCATATCAAACATACCACTGATGACATCTCCTTGGGATGTTGGTAAAATTTAGATTTAAAGTACAGGTACCCCTTGTGTCAGCAAATGCATAAGTTCACGTCAGGGAGTAAGAAACAGCAGTTTCCTTACAGAGATGAAATTTCAGGAAAATACAAAAGATGACAATACTGATGCAAAAAGAACACTTGCCCCTTTTCAACCAGATTAAGGAGTTAGAGACTTTTCCAGCCCCAAACAGTGTCAAAAAAAATCACCTGCGACACCACAACCAGCTTCCCTGTCTCTGCATCAACTGCTTGCACCACTCCCGTTACTGTCCCATTCCCTGCTGCTACTCCTCTGATGAGTCCAGTGCTGTTCACTGATGCAATCTTCTCATTGGTGATGGAGAAAATGATGTTGGATTGAGGCTGAGGGCCTCCTTCTGAAGTGATCTACAAATAAAAGCACACAAACCAACTAAATTTAATCATCTGATATTTATTCTGATAAACATCACAATGCACCATCTTTTCCTGCTCAGCACCACAAAGCCTTCAGTAAAAGGCAGTCCAAACATCCCCAGAGAATCTCTGGCTCATTTTCTCTGCCCACTGGTTCATCCATGATGTTGGACTGGGAAGCACATGAAGCTAAGTGATAAAGACAGGCTGGATGCTCTGTATAGTGACACAGTCCAGACAAGTCAAGAAAAAATAGACTTCACTTTCTCTCCACATCATATGCTATAGCTCTGCTCTGTGTTTCTGTTTGAATAACTATCCCACTAAGCTTAATTTCATGCGGGTGATAGATTCACTAACACCCTCCTGGTATTCAATACTGAAAGAGCCTATACTCTCTTGACACAAACAAATACAAAGCCTCTGATCCAGTATTACACTCAAATGGATGGCAGCTCACAAATAAAACTGTTTTCTGCTTGGGAAGAACACTCAATGCAAATATGCAATGTAAATGCAAAGTTAAATAGCTACTCCTAAAAAAAAAAAAAAAAAATGGTATACATTTACTTTAAAATAGAAATTACAAAGGAAAGAAAAGATCTAGAAGATGCTTTACCTGAATCATGGCTCCTATTATTAGGGTCACTTTCCTTGGCAATAGTCTAAATGGCGGAAAGACCTCAAAAAGAAAAAGGAGTGCATGTGCTTGTTCTCTTTTGATGAAATTATTTCACAAAACATCATATATTCACTAGTGTAAAACTGTCTCTCTATTAGTTTAATTACAGTAAATTGAGCATGCAAACTAAACCTATCACTTGCAGTAGAAAAGCACCAAAATCAGAAACAGACTAGAAAGTAATTTCTGGGCAGAATAGATTACTCTGGCAAAATAATCATTATACAATATATCAATGACAATATTCCTATGCTAACGTGGTTTTTTTTTTTTGTTTCTTTGTTTGTTTTTAAGCAGACATATTTAATCTGAAATTATTTACCTCAATCTGTTGTGGAGCAGAATTGATTCTTTGTCCTCTTTTGTCAGCAACAGATGCAGTAAGACTAGTCTGACCTATGGCTATCCCGTGCACTAGGAAAGCTGCAGTATGGTCATCAAGGGCTTCAGCAAGTGGGCTGTAGCAAAGAAATATCAAAATAGATATCCATTCACTGAATGAATTAGATGAGTAACAAATACAAGAGACTAATTTACTACATACCAGCTTTATCATAAGAATTATGATGTGACTGTATGTTAGGAAAATTATGTATCATCTATAACTGCCACGGTTACAGGAAACAGCTCTTTATGGCCTGTATTTCTTCTTAAAATGAAGTACTTGAAATGAAAGTGAAACAAGATCATTAGATGGCATAGAGCAAAACTCTGCCAGGGAACCCACTGACAACCTGACAGGTATGGGCAAAAGTAGCACAGGCTTCAAGTACGTACTTTGACGCTCTTTAATGGAGCGAGATGTGTACAGCCGGGCTGTGCTGCATGATGTACACACAAACACACACACTTCCCCATCTAAATAGAAAGCTTATTTTACTAATTTGAACACTAAAATTCAACTGTCCAAGAAAACTTTTATTTGTGATTTTTTATCATTGTGTTTGGAGCTTGAAAAGAAGCTCCTAGGCAATGAGGACTTAACCTACCTGTTCATAACAAGCAGACAGAATGAGCTATACAACTAGAAGTCTCCACGAGCACAGTATTTTATTTGACAATTTGCAAAGTCACTGCTTCCAAGATGCTTGAGGCTCCATGAAATGTTATAGCATATGAGCACAGCTTTATTCATCAACCAACAAGACTTAGAGGGTTAACTTAGGCAATTTTCTTGACAATTATTTTAAAGACATCTAGCAGATAATCACATCTTTGAAGGTCTACTGAAAAAGACAACCTTTGAAATGACGGCATCATCAAAACACCAATCAGTAACTGTATGCTACTGGACATCCAAGACAGTATCTTTACTAATTTTTTGCTTATTCTTCCTGTAAACACTTGCAGATTAACAGGAAAACAAACAAACCATGAACTTACACCAGTGAAACAATCTGGGAAGCCGCTCTTAGTTTTAGATCCATGACAGCAAAGTATTTAGCCAGAAAAGGTTTCTTAGAGTCATCCAGAACTCTGATGAAAGCCTTAACTGTTTTTCCAATCTCCACCTGAAATACAGGCAAATCCAGTCATTTCTCATTCTATTTTAAAAATAATTCTTATTTATATGTATACATGTTCTTTTCTTTCAGAGTACACTATTAGAAGAGCATTAGAGAGAAGACCCAAAGGTCAGATTCCTGCTGATGTTAAAGAATAATTCCTGTCAGCTTTACTTACTGTCAAATTAAATAAATGAATTCAGGTCTTTCAGTTGGCAAAGATGTAATTAAAACATCCAGAAATACCAGCACTTATTTTGAATAAGACACACTGGCAAGTAAAGTGAGGCGGACATTTTTTTGGTGTTCATTTTCAACGCGTGACATACAGAAAATGATCTTGGGGCAACATATACTCCTAAAAGAAAAGCTCTCATGCATTTCAAACAACAGGAAATGTAAATTAGTATGTTCATATAAATTATGAATTAACATTGATGTGTAAAGGCAAAAGTTGAGATTGTAGCTGAGCTGAATATGAAGTAGGAGACGCATGATACTCTGAAAGACTTATAAAATGATAAATCTGGAGGGAGAAGTAAGCACAGGGAGGTAAAGCTATTTCTCTAAGGTCATACAGTTGTATCAGAGGACTACACCAACCACCACACTGTATCACCTTGTGCACTTCTTAGCCTTATGCTCGTGATCTGCACGAGGAATCGCGGCAGTCCGGATCAGCTGTTAGCACTGGTTCAAAGACACTGACCTTGTCGACCACTCGGACATACAGTTCCTGTATATCAGAGACATAAACTTCAGCTTTGGCTGGTGCGGGGAAGGCCAAACACAAATCATGAACCATTACAGTCACTGACCCTGGAAGCAGAGGATGCACCTACAACCAAAAGAAAGTTCTGTTATAGCAGTTCTTATTTTCATTTGCCCGTCATTTACAGAACAAGATTTCTTCCCTTTTTAGGGCAGAAGCACTTTCATGCAGAACTCCCTAAGCCTTCAACATAGATAATTCTTCCACTGAAGAACTGAAATGTATTTAACCAGTATCATACTACTGAGCTAGTATAAATGCCCTCTGAGCAGCAATTGAATTAAAGAATTTTCATCTAGAAAGATGTCTAATAGCATCCTGTTATTCTCCTTCCCCATCAGAAGAACACACAACAAATCAATCAGTGCAACTTTTATCCTAAAGGACTGACAAACAAAATGATTGGGTTAGAGACCATGCCTGTACAGCACCAATAGTGCTTCCTAAGAGATTCAGTCATACTGCAGGTTCTTGGTTTTTTTGTTTTTTAAGACTATTAGAAAGTGAGGTTCTCTCTCCATATCCGACAGGCAGTTAAAACAAATCAATCTCATTTTGCACTTCACAAAACCTAACTTGCCAGAACTGTTCCCTTACTTAAGCTCAGAAGCTTCGTTCTGAAATTATCACACACCCATCAGTTAAAGCACTGCTTAAAGCATCACCTCCCTGTGAGGGAAAGGCGACTGAAAAAGCACTGAGAATTTAAACCACGTATAAAATACAGAAAAATAAGTTTATCTCTTCCATTTTTCCACATCTGCATGCCAAGATGATTTCTGAAAATATTCCCACATTACACCAGAGACAATCAAAATATTTTCATAATATTTTCCATACTTTCAAACAATGAAAAAAATCCCCCTTACCCCTTCACAACTAATTTAACTTGTGAAGTACAAATTCATTTGTTGTTGATAAATTTATGAAGAATTCTCTTTCAAATGATCTGCACCATTTTCATTTCTTGTCTAATGAATTCTACAATCCAAATAGACAGTTTTATTGTTGTTCACTTTACAGTGCATCTCATATCCTGGGCTGAGATTAAGTCAAGCGTAACTGCTTTTTAATTGAATCTTCTAGCAGAGAAGTTTGTGAAAAACAAAATAGGGAGATCAGAACGTAACTCTAATAGATATTACAAAATCAGAATGACATACTGTGATAGCAGATCACCCTGAACTGGACAGAAAGCTGGTAAAATTTGAAGGGTTCCGAAGCACTTTCCTGCAGGACATATTCCAGTATCACTGTAGATATGAGTTACCTTTTCAGATAACAGTTCTAGATAATTCTGTCCTATAATCATCCAATCAGGAATGCCTAATTGCAGCACTGCAATGGGTAAAGAACATCTTGATACTGCCCTTCATCCTGTAAACACAAAGCATGTATACATAGCAGTACTGTGCCAGAACACTTCCCTCTACTGCAACTGTTAGTGCAAAGATTCCTGTCTGGATCTCGGCTGTGGCAGATCCATACCCTGCATTCATTCACTGCCTATCTAAGCCACATGGACTAAAAAGTGACCAATAACAAGGAAGGTGCAGAATGAGAACTGGAGTAGCAGAGTAGCCTGATGATACAGAACATACAGAATCCTGCTTCTAAACACAGCATGGTAAGCTTCCATCACACACTTCAGCAACTACTTCTTTCAACGAAACCAGGATACTGAATTCTCTAAAACAAATGGTTTTGCAATGTAGAACTTGAGTCTACAGTTCGTGTTACCCGAACCAATTATTATTTTCTTAGATCTCTATTTGAGTACCGTTCATGAAATTATCTGATACAGGAAAAACTCTCAAGTTAATGTTGGATAATTGTCAAACATATGTATGTACAGTGCTGACATCTCTACATAGGTTGCTCCAAAAGCAACACCTTATTTCCACGCAAACTGCAACAGATAAAAGAGCACAATAACATGATTTCATAGAGCATACTCCCAGCTACAGAACACCATTTTTTAAACAGTAACAACCATTAGCTCTGCATTCTTGACAGCAATGAACTGGAGCCTGCACACCACGGTCTTAAACACCTGCATTAGTGGAGGTAACCCATTGTCACTAACAATAAAACTCACCACCCTCTGTGCTCACACCCACTGTTTGGTCCCCATCAACGTTCAGCAAACAACTTAATGTCAGTAGTAGGTGTCTTTTTTTATTTTTTATTTTTTTGCATGGAAGAATTCAATTCCACCCATTTGCTTCATACACACTTTCATGTCAGATGCCATTCTGTCAGACTGCCCCTCTGCTGCCATCTGTCACATGGCAACAAAATGTAATGGAATATTGTTGGGAAGGTTCAACCTCTACTGCCAAATTACCCACATCTGCCCTGATGTTGTGAGCAAAAAACTGGTCCTGGAGCAGCCCTCATAGCTATTGGGAGAACCTCCATCCCCAGCATCTACAAATTTATCTGTTTATCAAAATAAAGACAGTTATTAAAGTTTACACAAGCTTGATTTATGGATTCTAATCTCACTTCCACAAAGATGGACCCTGATTTCTTTCATAGTTTCCACTATTATTTTGAAGCATTTGAGGTCAAACGCACATTAAGGCAAATTTTTTGTGAATATGTGTCAGTTTGGATTCTCCCAGATCTCTCACTACTCCTCATGTCAGGCAGTAAAACAGAAAAGGCAGCTAATTATTTCTTGGAAACTGCCAGACACACACTATCTGTATTACAAATCAAATTCATTTCACCAGAGCAGCAAGACGTGACAAGAGACACGTATGACACTTCACACAAATATGCAGTTCAACTAGAACTGATAAAGAGCTCAAATTATATATATGTGTGTGTATGCATATATATATGTGTGTGTGTGTGTTTATATATATATATATTTATATATAAATAGACACACAATCTATTATGTACTATACACATACACCTTATAAAACCACAGTAGTACTGATGCATAATCATTATTTTATATGCTTACAGAAAACAAGTATAGCTGAACTGGACAGACAGCTGTGAAAATTCTGTAGGTTGCCAGTGGGCTGAAACACACGTCTATCATGCAGATATCCTTACTGTTGGGATAAGAACTAACTGTGTGATCACATTTTTATTTATTCCATATGCAAGTCTTCTTTCTGCTCTAGAATACACAATTGCACCATTGTAGTATTTTGTTGCAGTTAATTATATTTTCTTCTTAAGAAAAATTGGATGCTTAAGAAAAAAATCAAGCCCCAGTACATTTATTTGCCTCAAGTGCAAGCAAGATATTTCTGACATCTCTACTAAAAGAATAAAATCACGTAAACATAAAAAGAATTAAGTCAATATATTAGTGCAAGCATCAGAAAGGCTTTGTTAGTTTTGTAGAAGATCTGTAATCCCATTTAATTATTGTAAGCTCTTTATTATGGGTTAGAGGTTATCGAGGTTATCCCTTCCAATATCAAAAAGGACATGGAAAAGAAACAATCAAATATTCAGTCTGCCAAAAAGACATGTTATTTCACTCACCGAAGCAATACCTTGAGTTTCCTCAAGAGCCACACTGACAACACTTGCAACACTTGTATTGATGAAAAAATATCCAGAACCTTCTTTGATGAACAGTTCTGCCTGCAAAGAAAAAGAAGCACCCAAAATAAGACTGTGCATCTTCCTAGCACTTTGCTAAAACTTACACATCATAATTCTTGATGCTTTCCTCCCTCTATTAAATAAGCAGTCGAGTAAATGCTTACTTGAACGTCAGGATGATTGTAAATGGAGACATCAGTAGGGCTGACTTTTACATCTTCCACTAATATCAGTTCAATAGTGGCAGACACTGGTAGAAGAGATTCATACTGAAAGAAACAATTCCATTTACCATGTGTTACAGCAAACATTAAAAAATTAAAAAACAGCGCAAGTATCTTGTACATGCAAGAAAGGATGCTTAATGCAGATGAACAAAGAGCCAGATCTGGAAAAGTTTGTTACTGGAATGTCCAAAAGATCAGATGATTAGTTCAGCTGTTAACTTTCTTCTCAGCTGCAAGATTTCTACATCCCAAGTCATTTACAGGACATGCTGTCAAATTCTGCATCTTTGTCCATGCCAACAAATGAAGACCTATGTATAAGACCTAGCAGGATCAATTAACCGTGTCTGATATGTGCTGATAGGATATTAACTCAGAAACACATTTTAAGTTCATATAGGACAATCAAGCACAGAGAAATAGTGTTTCCTGCTATTTCAACATCTTTCTAGGATTCTTTGCAGCAAGCAACCATAATAAATTCATATATAAATGCATAAACACTGGACCAGATGCAAATCCAATCATTCATTTGTAACAACATTAGCTTAGAATGGGAAAATGCTTTTTAGAGGAAGTTAGTATTATGTACCCATTTCACCTTATTAGTAGAATTATTTCCTTGATGTAGAAAGGATGTTATCTTTCCCTAATGAGATAATGACTGTTCCACTTAGACATGGAACAGTGATTAAGACATCTTAATATACCCCCTAATAGATTTTTGAGGTTTTTCGTAAGAAAAAACATTAAACATGGATAGTTTTGAAAGCAGAATACAGAAGACCACTTCTACTTCATCTGAAAAAAAGCCAGTCACCTAATTTACAAAAACACCACATAAGCCCACAGTAACTGCCATAGAAATTATGTTGACAGCTACTTTTCAACCACCGAAAGGATTCCTCCAAAACACAAAGACAAGAACAATAAGAGAACTAAGGACCATTTTGCACACATAAATTTCACAACGAAATAAAACAAGTATCCCCAAATTTGAAAGTATTTGAAAGAGATTCATGTTTTTAGTTATCTCTAAGAATAAAAGAGAATATTCAATACTGCTTTAGAAAAGCAGAGTACAGAAAATTAAATGATTGAAGAACACTTGGTACCCTTCCTATAACTTCTTAAGAGATACCAAATCAAGTATCTCAGGTGGTAAAGTATGATCTCTTTAACCGAGTAACCATCAGTAAGTTACAGTATAAGCAGCACAGCTTCACCAATTTGCTCAAGACTGAATCAAAACAAAACTAGATGTAACAGTAGTCTGTAACTTTGCCCAAACATCACAGTGAAGAAAAAAGAATTGGAGATATTTTATATTGATAGTAGAACAGAATGGAGAGGGAAAAAAAAATTCAAGAAAAGCTATGAACATTGTAAGGTCTAGTGTTATTAATCTGCCTTCAGAACTATTCATGTTATGTCCAATTTTTAGATGGCTAAGCACTGAGGAAACAAATACACAAACAACACATTAAGCATTGTGAGGAAACAGGGATAAAAAAACCTCTGTGTACCGGTGTTTTTACTTTAGCTGCCTTGAGGTGAGACCGTTGGTATCCTGTTGCAGTTGCAGAGATAGCAGTAGCTCCAGACTTGTGATGAACTAGAACAGTTTGTAAGCCTGGAACCAAGTGAAAAGTGATATAAATCCTATTATGAGGGAAGAAATATACAAAGTGTACGCTCAGTCTCTTCCACTGTCATTCCAAAAGACAAGGAGTTTCTTCCCTAAAGACACACTTGGACTTGTCTGCTGGTTTTTGTTAACTAAAACATACTTTAAAAATGTACATTTAGAACAAGTTGAAATATGATTTCACATTGCATTAATTTCTTTAATTAAGATAACATTACCATATAGATTTAATCCTGGCCTGTTTCAAATAATGAAATGCTCACTTAAACTAATTTGTACCATGCATTTTCCTTTGACCACTTCCATCATCCTTCAGGGTTAGCTCCATCGGCATATCAGGCCCAATATTAGCTAAAGATGGTTTTGTTGATTCCCAGATAACACTAAGAGAACTGAAGTTATCAAATTTACTGCCATGCTGGTCATAAGCAGCCAAATCCAATACTGGATTGCGATAATTTGAAACAGGAACCTGAAAAAGAATAAATATTTTGATCTGAAAAGATGCAAGAGGATTTTTAATCACTAAAAGAAAAAAACTTCAGATACAAAGGTTTGGGGGGTTTTTTTGCATGTTTTTTTTTCTTTTTAATCAGTGAAATCCTCTAAAATAAAACCAAACGACACCCCTCAAGTACATTGCCTTTGGAATTCAAAAGAATGAGAAGTGTTGCCATTAGTCAGTCAGAAGACAGACATTCTAATTGTTTACCTAGTGAAATGTGTTAGCAATAGCAGAGCTCTGAAGTAGCTCAACTCCTGACACACTGAGAGCTAGAAAAACAAGTAAACATGTCTACTACATAGAATAAATAACAAAAAATGATTCATCAGCTCTATATTCACTGCAGCTTTATCAAACTAGGGTGACTTGCACGTATGCTTAGCAATATGAATATGATGAAACATTTCACATGGCAGAGAAATGACAGCATTCATTTGGACGCAGGAGAAAAAAAATTCATGCTTGATATCCTACACATGTTGTCCGTGTACTGCAACCCAAATTTTCAAAGCTAAATATTGCTCCTGATGCCAAACAACACACTGCATACACTATATAGATGCTTGCATGTCAGTGTTTGCCCCTCTACTAATAGGAGGCACAAAACACATACTTGTAATAATACGTGCATCATAAACCCTGCCTCTACATACTAAATGGAATATTCAGATTAGGATGAAATGATACAAGGAAAAAGACTTATTTGTAAACATCTGCTGGAAACATGCATACCCCCACCCCCTTTTTTTTTTGTTGCTGTTACAAAAGTTCAACCTGTTTTCCTTCTCTCATTCCTTTCTGCTCAGCCCACGTTTTCAGACAGGTCAGAAAGGCTTCTCACAGTGATTCTTTTGTGAGAAGCCATTATCCATATGCTTCTGCATATATTCTACTTTCTGATAAGGCCCCCTTATAAACATTCAAATAACTACTGCAGGAAACTCACATTCAGACTGATCTCTGCAAAAGCAGACAATGATACAAGTGTAGTTACTGCTACCCTTGCAATTTCAAGTCAACTGTTTTGTTTGTAATGTGGAAGTCCAAACACTGATTTAAGTTACAAGAACACATTCTTTTTCTGTTACATTTCTTAGACTTACCACTTGCTTGTTTTGTTGCAGCAAAGGACAGGAGAGATCAAGCTGAGGGCTTCCATAAATAGGAGTCAAAGTGAGTCGTGAAGGGACAGCACAGATAAATTTCACAACAGCAGGCTCAACTGCTGGAAAAGGGTTGGTCATAGTGGGGTTGTTTCCAACTGTTAAAGCAATAACCTACAAAATCATCAAGACAGATAAGCGAAGAGAGAGAAGATGAGTACCAGGCTCAGGCATGTTCTGTTTTATGTATACTGTTATACTCTGGTGTCAGAACAAGCAAAGCGTGATCCTTGTGGACTTACAGTACCAATGAAAACACAATAAGATATAAAAGCATAACACATTTCAAGAAGAGTTCTATACCTATATATATAAAATCAATATATTGTTCCTGGAAACTTTTCCTAGGAATTAATGTTCATTATTATCTAACTTGATGGAGAAAAATCTTACATAAACTAAAAACCCAACTGGCAGAGCTTTTTTTTCTTGTTGATGTGGAAGCAGAACAGCAAAAAGACAATATTTATGGCCAGTTAAATATTTCCAAAATATTCTTTATTTTACACGCCCTCTTTAGCGCTCAGCAACACAGGCTGTAAGCAGAGAAGGCTACCACAGCAGGCTGAGGCACTCAGGCCACCCGCCTGACCCACCTCTGTGCTACCACCTGCCAGAGCCACACAGATGTGATCTCTTCTGAACAACACTGGGGACCGACAGCCAACACATTTACTATCATAGGCAACAAAACGATGTTTGCACCTTCCTGAATGTGCATGAACTGAAATAGCTACACTTTACACAGTATGTGCTGAGGAAAACATTTCATCAATTTGGCAGCACTCTGAAACGCTCACGTTTCAAAATTGAGAAACAAACAGGAGAAAAAAAATGGAATCAAAATCAAATGCTTTATAAACTGGCCAATGTAAGCAAAGCAGAACAAATTACTTCTGCATGATAGAGAAAAGACCAGGTGCAACATGACTGCAGCCATTCACATGACTGTTATTTGTCTGAATAAACACAATTACACTGGCAGATAACTAGGTGCAGGTGAGCAGGTCAGACTGAACAGTCAGTCTTCTGCTACATTCCTATTTATGCAAACTGAAATTAGCTGTGGTAATTAGGATCTGTTCTAAAGCATTCTAAAACATAAGGTTACTGTAACTTGGCTTTATACTGCAATAAACTCATCATAAGCCACTTTATAACATAACATTATGAAATACTCTAAAGCCTGTATCAGCATCACAATGAACAAAACAGATAAAGCACGTACTTACGTGAGTTTTATACTGGCTTTTTATAAAAACTGGACCTACACAGCATTTCAAAGGTATATTGTATCAGACCTGGTCAAAGCCTGTTCTCAGCTGCTTTGGCTCCATGTCTGATGGAGGATGATACAAACGCCTTCTAGTACTTACTTGCTCTCCCAGGCTTTTGCAGGATACTTGAACCCAATGCTGGATGTTATTTCGAGACATAGGAGGTGCAAATAAAGACAGACCAATACTTTCTGTATCTTCGGCCGTGACGTTCCTGAAGAACTTTGAAGGCTCTTGGACCCATGGTCTAGGTCCTCCCTCAAATAAAATATCTTTAGAGGAACCCAGAGTCACTAAAGCAACTGATGGAGGATCAACAGTCTAGAATGAATGACAGTTCAAGATTAATAATGCCATGGTTGAGTATTTCAATTGTTCTTTGCAAAAGAAACTTCTAGTCAAAGTGCTAAGTTTATTTGTCATTTTGATTAAGCTATGATTTTGCCACGCAATGGGTTGTAAACCTGATTACTTAAGAAACAAGCAGCACCAAAACACTTATCACCTACTTGAATTTTTTGCTCAGATTCTATTCAGTGAAGGATACAGAAAGAAGTTACCTACATTCCAACATCATCTCTTTCATGATGAGGTACCACAAGAGTAAGACCCTGAATATACTTCTCTGAGCAAGAAATAATACTTTTTTTTTTTTTTTTAATGGATGGTGCTTGAATGAATGAAGTAGTGTAGAGAAGTAGCACTCCCCGTTGACAGTGCTCTCTGGCACAGTTCTGAGCACATTATTTTTCTACAGAACTTTTACTTCAAACCTCTACAAGAAATTCCAGATTAATGTGTAGCATCAGGACAGTCTGTGCTGTTTATCATCACAGAAATTAACTTAGCATGTTAATACATAATGTCAATTTCTAGTTTGCATTCCATAACCTCATTTTAGTTCAGATTTCAGTAAGAAATAACAGCTAACAAAGAATGGTTCAATTCTTCCCATGGGTGCCTTCAGAAAGGAAGAGGGCAGAGGGAAGAGCTGACATAAAGGTATCACTTTTCTTCCATTTACTCCCTGGTTATATTTGCAATGCAAAGGTAAAAGTCCAATGGAAAACTAAGATTCCATCTTAAGTGTCTGCCTGCCCTCTGGCGCCTGCTTATTTTTCCCCTACTTTTTACACTATAAATTCTTTTATGATAGATATCTCACAGACAAATGCATACATCCTCTATTTCTGGGCATTGCAAATATTTCATTCTATAGAAAAGAGGGAAAAGAATGTGGTAACCATTGTTCTCTACTTTAAAGAAAAAAAATCTTCTCTGTATCTAAGCTTATCTAAGCCCAGATTTAGAAGTCATTACCTTTATTTTTTAAGCACATAAAACATAAGTACACATTTAAAATTGCCCTTAATCTATTCTCCCTGCCAATGTATCTTAGTTCTATTGAGTAATCTAGAATCATTTTATGTCTTAACATTATATGTGAAAAGTCAAGCTATAATGCCCCAAGGGGCTTGCTAGTATTTACTGGCACACAGAAGAATAAATGCAGTCTCCATAGATGGAAGATTGGAACACAATGATCCAAAACAAACCATATGATTTTTTCCTGTTAATCAACCATTCACCACTTCCATTTTTTTTTCAATGTACTACTTACATAATATCAAATTGTAGTTCATCACTTAAAGGTATTTTAAGGTATGGATTGATTTAGAAACAGATCAGACTTACTTTTAATGGTAGATAAGCAGCAATGATGATGCTAGCACTGAGGCGGACGTGAGCGTGGGTGTAACTAACAGCAAGTGTTGTGTATCCTTCAGTTTCAGCTTTCACTCTGACTCCACTACAAAAATCAGCACTTGGCTTAAGTCTTCCTATCAAACAAATTAAAACACAAATATACATTTGGAGATAAATGCCTAAGCACTCTAACCTTAGCTCTACGTGGCTTTTCTAAGCAAAAGCATTTCTCCCAGAAGTGAACTAGAGATGTGCTTTCCATCTGAATACGAAAAATGCTCACTTCTGTCTTCCATCTCAAATTCAGTATTTACTGAAGCATCTCAAAACTTATTTTCCCATTGTTCAAAGCAGGTCATGAATCCTTTCTCTGGTGTAAACTAATGTGACTTGCTCTTGCTGCAGTACTTTCATTTTGTTTTAAGATGAGCCTGGTGTTTAAGCACAAACAAGCTTTCAAAGCTTTCCTGCACAAAACACAATGCCTACAGTTCAAGTTCTCTCTAGCTGAGGTTAAAGTTACTTTCATGCTTACTCAGAGAACATTTTTGAGCGTGGGGATCTTTTTCCCCCTTTTGAAAAACAAAACAACATGCAGCACAACAGCACATTAGGCACTGATATTTAAAATAGCTGCCTCTCAGACAAACAGATGGTACAACACAGACTGGTTTTACTGGCTTGGTGGCAAATAAAAGAGCTCCCATACAGAGATACTTGCAAAAATCCAATGGTACATCTGAATTACACACTGAATTAAGCAGATACAGGAACAGCTCTGTAACTCAATGCCCACTTAGCCCAGAAACACTAACAGCATTCCCTGAAAATAACAAGCATATTCTATACTCACTACACTTTTTTTTTTTTTTTTTAAAGTAATCAGCTTAACAAACAGAGCTTTGGTAAAATTTATCAGCTGATCAACTTAATTCCTTGCAAGCAAACAATAGCATCTTTATAGAACAGAAAGCACTTCTGAACAAACAGGGGAAAACAATTTTTAATTTTAGCATCATGGCAGGTCTTCTAATGTATCTCAAACACTACCAGCTTTGTTACAGAAGCACATTAAAAATTCTGCATCAGTACAGAGATAATAGACAGCACGCTCTCCACTAAATTGGTTGCCAAAATGCTTTCAGAGTCTCTTAAGAAGTCAAAAATATCAAAGAGAAGCTCCACATAACAATACAAACATTTTCAAAAACAAAACTATATCTATTTCGATCCAGACCTCATAGGATCTATGATATCATAGACATGTCTAGGAACACACAGCAATTGAAACACTGATTTAAAAGATACAGAAGCACCTGAGAAAAGGGGTTAAATCACCTTGAAGTGGTCGGAACACTCCACGATTTTCTACTTCCACAACCAGATCAAAGTGTGAACAGTCACTTAGTGGGACTATCTCGCCTGTTTCAATGTTGGTTAGACCATTAATCCTCAGAGGCAGCTCCAACATTTGGCCAACCCGTGCCTCAACTTGACACGGTACGAACTCCATCCCGCTAGGTTCAGTTACATAGACCTGAATAGGAAAGAAACATGACAGCAAGGCATAAAAGCTACAAAAAGGCACCAGGAAAAAGAAGATTCCAACACGTTCTCCTTATTTTAACTCTTGTAGGCATCTCCCAGCTACTGAATTCTCTTTGATGGCTAAAAGTAATTTCTCCCAGTTTCCAACTTGCTGCTGTGTTTCTACCTGACACAGAAAGGTATTAGGGGAAAAAAAACATGAAAAGCTTGTTGCTATTTTAGTGATCTTATCCCTTAAAATTTCAATATCATATCATTTTGGTGATCCCTCTATCAATACTTGTAATATTCTTGCTCCTGCTGTATTAAAGGTGAAGTGAGGTTTAAGGTGTGTTATTTGCCAGAGGTATCATCCCCAGCTGGGTCAGGTTTAGTATCCAGCCTTGACTTGCACAGTATCAACGTCTGAGCTAGACTCAACACAGCTAGCAAGGCTCCCCAGCCTGCACCTTTCACAGCAACACATCTGTAGAAGCTCAGAGAACTAAAGGCCTACTCTTCCAAAATAATATTTCCTTTTTCATTTTCGTGCATTTCTGTTGGCAAAACATTTTTAAAGGTCTCCAGAACTTAAAGTTCCCCCTACTAAGGTCAGGAATCTAAAATAAGTAACCAGATTTCTAATGCCTAATCTTACAACCTTCTGCATCAGCAAGTAATCCTTATGCCAGAGATACTTTTGAAATCAAAAGGATTACCTCCTAAAATAAGACTGGCAGAAATCGATCCTCATGTTCATATCTGATGCTGACAACCTCTCTTAACTCCATTATTTGTTATTCTAATTTGCAAGTTTTTCCATTAATCTTATAGAATATATCTTTGACTGACTGCACATTTCAAAACAATCACCATGATCAAAGTGTTTCATTTGTGATGTCTTAGCTCCCTAACCAACTGCAAACAGCTTGAAAGATGGAATATTGCATCACATGGTAGAGTTAAAATTGTAACCTTTGCAGAACACAGCTAAATATTCCTAAAATTTGCTCACTGAAGTTAGTAAATACGATTCCTGCCAGTAATTCTATGAAGAATGTAATTCTGAGCACAAGGACAAAGGCATTCAAAAATAACCTATTCAGGTTATGCAATACACTGCTCTGAAAACTCACAGAGAGAGAAGTATTTTTTTCCTGACTCTGAGATTTTGACTTATGCTCGAGGATAAGAAGTTGCAACTGAAAACCTTCATTATTCTTGCATTTCCAGCTGATAACTGTCATGCTGCTAACAAACAGCTCTGCTAAAGCCTGGGTTATTCAGGGAGCAAGCTTGTAAAAATAAGTTTTAAAGACCAGAGTCATCATTTTAAGCATGAAATTCAATACCTATCTGAAATCCATCTTTCAGAATTGACATAATTAATCCAAGCACTGAAATAAGCGCAAATTTGTCCCTACAACCAAACCAAAACAAACACAGTAACAACAAAAACAGCATTGGTAGCTGCAGTAGTTCCAAGTAAAACTTGGTTTGGAAATATATTTCCTAAAACATGCATACTGAAAAAAAATAAATAAATAAAAAATAAAGGTACCTGCCTAAATAGCACTCTTCATTAGGGGACAAATTCTGCAGTCCTGACCAAAAACATTTAACACTGTCTGAAAAAAAACTGTTATGTTGTGCTTCTGTTTTATCAATTACAGTAGTGCAGCACGTAGCAACACATTACAATTATGAAGTATTTACTATAAGTAATACTGAATACAATCAGTTTGTTCCCACCAGTTGCTAAATGATGAGCACGTATCCTGGAAGGAAGGTGCACTGCATCAGGGCTTGCAAGATGTGCTTCCTAAATGAACTGCTGCGCTCCATCACAAACAAAGACACCACTTTTGTAAAGCCACAGCCGGATGGAGGCTGTTTGCTGGCCTCAACGGTGTCCACTTGGCATAAACAAACCTATCTCACTTATGACCACAGTTCAGACAAAGCGTCTCTGGATCCCGATGAGTCTCACACGCTCAGAACACCAACTCTTAGTTTTACAGAGGTCAGGAGCAAAGTTCCTCTTTTCAGTCCAATTTCCATTCTAATGCTTAGCTCTTTGCTAAGGTATACATTTAAAGCACAAATTAAAATGCCTGAATGCCACTTCACAGCAGTAATTATCAAACAGTGGTAATTTTAGCTTTTTGCCATTTTAAGAGTCTGACAACTCTGAACAGCTAGATGGGAGTAAGCATTGACACAGTTTCATTAACAAAAGTGATTTGTATGCAAAGGACACATTGAAATATTTCCCAAGTGTTATTCCTCGTTTAGAGAAAAAAGGTATTTAAAATTGTATTTAGAGTAACGGGTAGCAAGAGCAGCTTCTTCACCTACCTTTGCACACACTTTCCTGTGGGTAGATGTCTTTTCCTTACATCATATACTTATTACCATGACAAAATGCTAATAGAATGTGATACACGCAGAGATGAAAAAACCATCTCAGAATGGGTATTTTTCATTCTTATTCTCTCCTATGCATCTGTAAGGTTATTTTTCCTTGGCCAGTTCTGGTATCTATGTTATTATGTGGTGTATAGTATTCCAGACACTTTTTCAGGCAGGAATTTCCTTGCACACCTTGATGATACCCATCATCATTTTCATTAAAGGACTTCTTACCCAATGGACTTCAGTTAAGTCCACTTCTTATCCTCCAAAATGCATTTTTTTGTTTGGCTTGTCTGCTTAGATTGCTTTCCAATAGCTGTACTCAAGAGCAATGAGGGAAAATAAAGTTTTACCTTCATTTCACCATAATGCAATGGATTCTGAACATCAATTGCCTGAATAATACTGATGCCAATATCACTTCCAGTTGTCATTACTCCTTTGACTGTCACTGTAGCAACTGCCTGGTTAGAACAAGACCAGCTGAAATTTCCACTTCCACCATGAGCCTAGAAAAAAAAGAGAAAACCTGGCTGTCAAGGCTTTGACTACGTTGCAGGAGAAGCGAGGAACACACTGAACAGCAATGCTATTACTCCAGAAATAAGTAGAATAACCCCTCAGAACTTTCAAATAAGCAAGATCAAGTACAAGATGAAAAGATTACCACTCTTATTCAATTTATTTCTGATTTCTTTAAGCACACAGCCTATCTCACCAGTGCTGCTAACCCAAATATATCTCTCAGCTGCGGAAATCTGATGCTGACAGCCCTCAGTAACTGATACTGCTTGGACTCAGCACATCATTTCACAAGCTGCCACAGCAGAGGCCTGGCACATGGGATTACTGTCCTTCTGAAAACTCCACTACTTTCCTGTTGCTGACAGCCAAAGTGCCAACCCAACAATTCAGGATCTCAGAGCTGCCAACCTGACACTTTGTACTGATCAGCTTCTGCCAATAGAAATGGTTAGGGATCTAAAGGGAAGATAAAAGAAGAGGGATAAGCAGGGAATGAATGGGACAGTGAGGAAAAAAGAAAAAACACCTATACATCTACATCGCTTCTTCGCATTACTACTTTGTTTTATGCTGAAAGAGGCACATCTACCTGCAGCCATGCAACTAATGTTATGATACTCACAGTGCTGTGTTGGTTTTTGTTCTTTTTTTGTTTTGTTTTTAAATAGGGACTTTCACACTCCAAAATAAATTACAAATTTCAATCAGAATGGAAACTAGGGTGAATACTGCAACAATCTTTTGTTTATATGGCTTTTTTCATTCCTTTAGCTTCCTCTGCTCTAACCCATTTCATAAATCAATGAATTTGAAATAAATGTCTTGAAATGAGAAGATTAAATCTTGCTTAGAAGTAAGGTGTGGAAACTACATCTAATTTGGAACAGCCTGCTAATAGCTTCCACACAGAGAGGGGGAAAAAGGGGAAAAAACCAAAACAGTTCTTTTCCCTTCTTTGTTTTCCACGAGCACATGCCCAACCTGATTACAGAAAGAGCACGAAGATAACAGAAAAACAGGTAAGACACATGGGATGTGGCAAGAAATGTTTACTTAAGGTTCAGAGCATTGTGTAAAGATATTTTCAATTATGACAGGAAAAAGAGCAAATAAAAAAATAAAGCCCAATTCCTAATAATTCTGTATTCTTAACTCTTTCACACAGATCAGATGCATTACTACATTTTCTTTCTAGCTGTCAGTTTGCACCAACAGAGAATAAACCAGCTTCCATTTCAGTCTAATTGCTACCCACAGCTGAACTTCACAAACTGTTAGCAGAAAGGACAATGCTCTCACTAGGAAAGATGACCTACACCTTGAAATCCATGTGTTGAATTTCACAAGATGGCACTTCACTTCTCCCATGCAGGTCAGGAAATATCTTCATACTATTAATTTTTAAATAAGCAGTAGCAACAGAAGCAATCTTATTAGTACAGATATGAATGAAACAACCAATAACAACAGACAGCTAAAAGTCACTCTGATACCATCTGGAAGGAGTTATGGAATTTTGTTTGATCCAAAAATCCCTTTCACCTTATTTTCCAGCAAGTCTGTTCACCGATTCAAAGCAGCCTGACTCAAAAACTATTGAGTAGAAGGCAAGAGCTAATCTACAGGCTGGAACAACAGTCAAGCTGTGTGCTACTGCTGTAAACAACCATGAGTACAGTTGAACATGCAGACTGAGAAAGTATTCTCAGTTTTGGTAAATACAAACTAATTTCAATGTTGGGAGGGAAAAGAAAGATCTTTTAAAATGAAAAACATCACAGGAAAGTAAGACTATTGATGCAGCTTATCTGAATGACATGAACTAGTGCTCTCTAGTGAGAAGTTTGATTATATATAGATAAGGTGAGAAAAGTATCGTAAAGGAGATGGAAAACAGAAAAAGCACATTTGCTTCCCACCAGCTGGGCTCCAGTGCAAATCATGAAGTATAGAAAATGTGTATTTGTGCTAAGAATTTTTACCACACTCTGCTGGCACGGTTGGGTATAGCATGAATGAAGCAAAAATGATCCCCACAAAACAAAAATGCAGATGAGGAGAACGTTCAATTAAATGCCAATAACTTCAGATTTATACTAGGGAATGCAATTTGATCCTTAGGAGATTAATCTGCTGCTTTAAACACCACCAGTCCTACTGTCTGATTTTGTACCCTCTTTACTCAAAACTTGAAACTCAGCACTTCTTCATGCTGAAACAAAGGCAGGAACTGCGCCTGAAACACCTGAGTGCAGGATCTTGGGGTTGCTGCAATACACACGAGAGGACAAGCCACCTGCTTTACAAAGCCTATGAAAGGTTTGGCAACATGGGAACAAAGAGACTGCATAAAAACTGTAAGAAAAGTCCTTTAGAAGGGGATACTGTAAATGAAGCCATCTTTCCTTTCCTGACACTTTTTATTACAAGATACACTGAGTGAAGGATCTTGATGGCAAAGATTGGTAGCGCGTTGCTCATTCATCTTGCTTGTTTTTTTGTGGTCTCTTCATACTCCATACTTCCATCCCTTTACACAGAGAATGGCAATCTCCAATTGTTACTATAGAGTTTAATACCTAGGATATTTTCTGCAATTCCAAACTACTCCACTGAGCACAAGTGAGGGGGAAACAGAAAGTGAACAAAAGATAGAGGTAAAAGGATGTATATTTATTAATTATAATGCACATTAATTTCTGCAAAGAGCATCCAACAAAATTCTACCAAATAAAATTTTGGATATCACTGTGCATGAAGGATCCAAAGTCAGTTCTACATAAGTAGTTAAAGTGGTTACAGGCCTCACTGCATCTGCTTCAGCAATGCTTTCTGCATTTGGATATTCTTTGGCATACCTGTATCGTATACTGGTAGACTCCTGCTTTTGGCTGCCAAGGAAATGTCAAAATGCTGGGTGAAAGAACTATTGGAACATAAATTTCAACATCTTGCTGGTTTCGCACTGGAGCTGGTAATGTATGAACACCTCCATCCTACAAAAAAAGAACAGCACAGAATCACAAATGACATCATTGCACATCCAACAAATAACCTTCAGTCAACTAATTTAGGACATCTCAGATCAAAAGTAATTGTTAAGGATCCTTCCTGAACAACTCTTGTGAGCAGTCAGTCAGTTCATTCCAGTTATGCATTGCTATTGTATTAAATGAGTAATATTACTACAAAGATTCAGGTGTCCACACTCACTTATAGGCAAAGTGCAATTAGAAATGCTCTCACTACTGCTTTTCGAGGCATCGTCTAGAAAACTAATTAGTTAACTCCTCAATTCCATTCAGTCCTTGCTCACTCCGCTCTGCAAAGTGGAAGAAGAATCTCAGCCTAAATAATCCAGCCCATCTTGAATCTCTGCCCATCCTGGAACACAAGCTTCTGTAACTTCATAACTTTGCTATAACTGTGACCCTATAACCTTCTTGCACAACATATTGTTTCTTGCTGGATTCCTGAATGAAAATTTCAGAAGTTCTTACTGGCCCCCTCTGACACAGTAAATGAGTATGGCCCACCATACACAAGGACCAACCCAATCCTACTCAAGGATAATTAAGATTTCAGAGTAAATGGGTTGAAGTGTTCAATCTTTCCAAGTTCCAAGCAAAAGCGAGTCACTTCCACACCACATGCCCTAAGTTAGCCATACTTTTAGCAGCCTGCCCAACTAGCAGAAAGTTAATGAGTATTAATTTGAAGAAATTTTTAGGCTGATCTGTTTGGCAGATTTTCATTCCAGTTTAACATCACTTACCAAATGAGAGAAAACTTCCCAAATGTAACTGAATGCAGAACAAGGCCAGAGTTTGATACTCATGACCCCACCACAATAAATTGTGAAATTGTCTCCACTGTGCAAGTCAATTATTTTTAAGCCTACTGGAAACAACAGTACAGTTTTTTATAGAGACATACCTCATCCACTACTGATGTCAATGCAGCATCAATAATGGTCTGACCCTTCTTTATTGCTTTCACATAATGATACGATCCATTCAGAGATGACTTCAAGACCTCAAAATACTCCTCAGACAGCTTTGTATTAATTCGGATATTCTAAAATCATAGCATTAAATAAATATTGCCATGTGAAATTAGCATTAATGTTTTGCAGAAAGCCATAAATATAATAGCAATAAATCAATGAGAAAACTGCTCACTAATACAGTTCAAAGAAGCTCATCTGAAACTAAGAATTTTTTCATAGGAAAATGAAACTATACTTCTCAGACACAGCACTAACTCCACAGAAAATAATTACTGCTTATGATAACAACAAGAAATGTAAGTTAACATAGAAGTAGCAATATTTAGCACTAAAAATTCGTATTTTAAAATGACAATATTAAGAAATTACGTTTAAATACAAGATGGGAAGACTGTGGGAATATAATACCACAATTAACACATTTCTTCTGAGATTTGGCTGCAAATCAGATCTACGTCTGAAGAAGCAAATAAGTACAAATTAACAATCAAAGAAACTCAATATCCTAAGCCATCATTTAATTACATTGTTTTGCTTGCAAATGAACTATTTCGATATTTTTCTAATGGTTTTTCAGGAGTGCCATATGCGTGGTACCTCATACCTACAATTTATCTCCTTGACTACCTAAACAATGACTGCTAGCTAGTCAACGCTTTTTCCATAATCAATTGCAAGGAAACTGCAAGTTCCTCAAGAGTATTATAAGCCTATCTCACATCTTTTCCATTAAGAATAGGAAAGATTGCCTCTACAAGGCAGGAAATTGTTTTGGGCTGTAATCAAGTACAGCATTAGTACCGCTCTCCACAAGTTTAATTTCCAGTGCACAGCCTATGCTGCATATTTGAAGCACATTTCTTCCAGTTTTCTACAGTACTTACACTCTAATGGTCACTTTCACATGAATCACTCGGTATACTTCAATCAAAAAAGAAAAAGGAAAGGAAAAGCAAGAAACAAGCTTTGAAAGTCATAGCTCTGTATAAAGGTGGCACTTAGAGAATTTTAAAGACGGATTTAGGAGACAGACACTCAGAAGTACATCAACTTCTCACTTACATCAGATAAATACACCTTATTGCTTGATTTATCATACACTTCAATTGTAATTTCATAAAATCTGCCTGTTTCTAGGACCCATCTGTCACCTGGATGAACTGCAAATCCTACAAAACAGGAAATATTGAACAGCACAGACCAACATCCTCTGTACATTGAATACAAACACTAAAATTCTAGCTTTAGCCCACATTTTAAGACGTCCTTTAATTGTTTTAAGCTGCTTATTACAGATGAAAGCAAAACATTTACTGTTAAATCCATTTCACAAACACTTTTCCAAGATAAAGTCAGACAAGAAACAAAAGGGTGCACATAAAAACACCAACAGAAGAACAAAAGCAAATTACATTAAGCAGTGAGAAAAATTATGCCAGTACCAACCTAAATAACCAGGATTTACAACATAGATAGTGCTGTTTGGTAGCCTGGAAACACCTTGCATGCGAATACCTGAAATCTCAGTAAAGGAACACAAAATTTTTGATACAAGATCAGCACCTTCCTGTGGCTCCTTGTACCTGACAGATTTGAAGCTACTTGTACACTAACAACAAAAATCATCCCAGCCACCCAGAAAAGGCATCGAGCATTTCAGAGATTACACTAGAGAATCTAGTGCTCTAAACACAAAAATTAAATCAAGTCCCACCACATTCCCACACTGACTGAGGAGAACAGGCATGATTTCATTGATCTTTCTGTAGCCTAATTTCTTAGAAAATGTTAAGGATTAGGCTGCTCTTTTAAGATGGAATTCACAGCTGTACTGCTCTCCATGTCCCCATCAGGTGCTCCTGATTTTCAAGGCTGTTGGTACGCATACACACCATTTCACCTCTCTGTGCTACAAAGGGAACAAAGTTTGTCTCCTGCCACAAGGATCTGGATGGAAAAGCATCACCTTGGAAGGATACTCTTGTGTCCAAGTATGAGATTAGTTTGTCCCTGCTGCATTGCAGTTACAATGGATGTTTCCTGGTCCAACCTGGCGACCGGCCAGGATGGGTCTCCCTCAGGGCCAAGCACGTTGTTCTGGAGCTGCAGCTCATACTGATCAGACGGCATCATTAATTCTGGACATAAAACGAGACAACACATGAAACAATAAAAGCAAATATGTCAGTGTTTGGATGCCGCTAATTATCGCTGATTAATTTTTTATTGATGTCTAGAACACGCATTAAATTAGTATTTTTAATGGCTTGTAAAAATAGCGCTTCTGTGATCAACATGTGCACACACAAAAGTGAACTGCCTGCTTTGTTTGCATTTCTTTGAAGCGCAATTTCCAACTAGTGTCACCCACTGCTCAGACCTAACATCTGATTCGTTCCCAGCTTCAAAAGTGGTGACATTACTTTCTATAAGTTACTGATAATTTCTGCTGCTCCATCCTGTGCTACAAGCTGATGGCAGGCTTAGTAAAATACTTCATATCTAGCTGTTAGTTTTCTTTGTTTAAGGGAATTATTAACAGCACAGGCTCTTTGTAACAACGGAGGAAATTAGAAACTTCCACACCTGTAAGTGCAGGTAAAGCCAGCTGACCAACTCTTGTAGTAGTGCAAGAAACTCATTTGTCAAGAGGACAATCCCTGTTAGCAAAGGCACTAATCTCAATTCAGTTTAACTAAGAAAGTCAGACACGGTTTCTTTGTCAATGCAGAATCAGAACTACAGCACCAACCCTTCAGTTGCCCTCAGCTTTGTGTCCTGAACAAATCTGTGAGTACACTTTTTAAAAGCATAATTTTTGTGAGAGAAATTCTGAACGACTGCATCACTGGGGTTCAGAAAAACAATGTTAAATATTAACAAAGCTATCTAAACCTATCAAAAATTTCTCTGCAGTGAAAAACTCATACCTCATCTCAAAGAAAAAAAAAGAATGAAAGAAAAGGAAAAACAGGGCAAACCTGTAATCTTCCCTTGTCTTATTTTCTGAACTCTGTACTTTATTGATGTTCCTACTAGAAGATAAACATCGTATGCTGGATTCAAAAGGATGTTTTCCAGAATAAGCAATCTGACTTCTGCTGGAGGTACATGCTATTGATTGAGGAGAAAAAGAAAAAAAAACAATTCACTTGTTTGAAACATACCACACTGCAATAACTTAAAACCTATAAATTCAAAGCATTTCTTTCTTTAATTAGCTCTTTATCATCATCTTAAGATTTGCACAGACAGGGAAATGTACATAGATTACGTCAAATGCAAAAATAAGTTAATGAAAAAATAGACAAGAAAACTTACTCAAATCTATGCAAGCCCTTAAAAGTAACTGAATTAATAATTTAACATGTAAATGACAAGAGAAAGATATTTAGGAGAGTGGGATTCAGTGTAAGGAGGGATTTTTTTTTTCCCTGTTAAAAAAGGGAAAAAAAAAATTGTCAAAGCACTCAAAGAAAATCTGACTTTGACTGCTCAGTTATCTTAGTGATGAAAACCTGTAACATTAAGTGAACACAAACTGGAATTGCTTTGTGCCAGGGGGATGGCAGAGCCTTCCCATTCTTCACATCCACCAGACACCATTCTTGAGCCCCAGATGGGTACATGCAGAGCGATGCCTGGCCACTACTTGCTTGGCAGAAGCCAGCAGTGCTGATACATGAATCTGCTCTGATATCTTCCCAGCATCAGCATCAATACTGCTGTGAAAACTTACCCTCCGTGGCATTATGCAGCTGCTTTAGCACTAGTGGGTTAGCTGTGTTCATCTACCGCCACAGTTTTGAGCACAAGTTTTTATCCCCTTTAGTCTTTTTTTTTTCCCCCTCCCTAGCTCCTGGTTTAGCAGCAGGAGCTGGTTGATAACTTAGAACAATACAACATCTAGAAGCTACTAGTCTCAGAAGTATCTATAAACATTAATGCACCATGTCTTGTACTTCAAATATTCACTATCTATTCATTTTCAAAGAGAGAAATGGAGACAGAGGAGGAATCATCTGGACATGGTTCAAAAAGAAAAGTGAAATGAAATTCTTCTGGACACATTCCAGAAAGAATTTCTTTTACTTCATTCCCTTTTTACCACAAGTCTCCCCAGCAACTAAAAGTGGGAAACAATTCCCATCTATGCGCAGTTTGGTAATGTTATGCAAGGCTGAAGAAAAACAAGTCTGTGTTGGACATAATTTTGGTTAAGTTTTTGGGAGAATACAGAAATGCTTGGGACAGATACACAGCAGCACAGTTACTATTCAGACACTGAAATTTACTTCCCCTACTGTAAAAGAAAGATGCCTCCATAAAACATCATTTGTAACTTCATTACATAGTCTGTATCAAATTCACTGATTTACTACATTAGAAATACAGCAGACAACTGTATAAATTCTACTGCAGTTGTTCGAGGGATACTCACTAAAAATGTGCAGTCTGGCAGCATTGAAAGATTTAAATGAACTACCAACCACCAGCAAAGAACTGCAAATGCAAGTAATGGCATTTCAATTGCATTTACTGTATCGGCTCAAAATTAATTCAGAAAAATGTAAGACAAAACAAATCAAGCTAGAAGCATTCAAGAAAAATATCAATAAGGAGTTTGTCTTTAATACTGCATTATTTTAGGGCAACTATATATTGAATTACTTATCAAAGGCAGAACTTCACAAAAAAAAACTGTTCTTAACATGTTCTATTATTTCTACTAGCATTACCTAGAATATTTTCATAGAACAATTTTTACAGGTTATGTAATTCTAGCTTAAGCAAAAACATTAAACATGTAGCAACACAAAAACCTCAAAACCAGACTGCAGATACGAGATGAACTTCAGAAAAAAGCACGATGTTGTATACAAAGATTTCTTAAGGTTGATAGCAGCAAAACGCCAAGTATTCCCCATAAAATTTACAGGCAACTGCGATGGTTTTACTTACTGTTACCAGAGTTAAATGAAAAACTGTCACACTGTTACAAAGAAAGAACTATTGTGGTTCTATAACTGCTGGGAAAACTGCCAACACAGCAGCTGAGCTCTCCTGCATCACTGACATTTCCATTCTAAAGCTCTATCTTGGAAACCAAGATCTAACAAGGTGGAATTAAATACAAACCAAGAAGTTGTATGACGGTCATCGCAGGCACAATAGGAAATAGAAGTACATCCAAGATAGCACTTTTCATTCCAGTTATTTATTAATTCAAAAAAGACCTAAAAAGTTCTAGTTTAAAAAAAAAAAAAGCACCCAGTGAAACAGAAAGACCTAAAAAGCCGATGAACTACTGGATGTATTACTACTATCAGCATGATCCTCATCAGATACGTAAGACAAATGGCTGGCAGTAGTAATAAAATCTCACAGAAGTATTTGAAGAGTGCTGCTTAGCCATGGGGCCTTTGTCAGAGTCTGGTTTAGGAACAATTTCTGGCACTTGTGCTGGGTTAAGATGGCTGCATCAAGGTAACTGCATCAAGCTCCAACCCCTTCCACAGAGAACAAAATTAGCACCTCCTGTGACACTGATCATGGAGTCAATCCAGTAAGACTGAGATGCAGCACTGATACCCACAATGGCAATAGATGATATTGGAAACAATATAGCAATATACTACTGTAACAGAGAACTGTAAGACTAAATTTAAAAAATAGAAGGATGCATGCAAGTTTCTTACCTTATAGACGCTCTCCTGTATTCTTGCTTTTAATTTAGAACTCCCTGTTTTCATTCCAGACACCAAAATAGTATCTCCTTGCTTGGCAACTTTTTCCATCTCTGATATGTAAGAGGGTGGAATATAAGTGGATTCTAAAAACTTGAGTATACTGAAAGGCAGAAAGAGAGCATAAAAATTAACCATCTTTATAAACCAGTAGAGAAACACCATCTATTCCCAGCTATTCCCATGGTTTTTTGCAAATTTAAGATGTCTGCCTGGGACTAGATATCCAAATTTTACTTATTCTTGAACATATCTGCAGCTAATTTATGTGACTGATAAGTTTGTTTGAAGCTTGTTTGCCAGCTTTCAAAAGGTATCAGACAACTGCACGCTTCCAATAACAGTTCCTCAGTTTTTACAGTAGATGTAGACTGCAAAAGCTCTGCACCACTGTGGAACGGCAGATGTGAAAGACCCCACAGCTTATGTTTATAAAAGCAACAGCTTAACAAACCAGAACACAACTCTGACCTCTATAAAGAAGCTCGGGTGTATTTAATAAATGACTAGGAAGAAAAAAAGAAAGAAAAAACAGGATCCCAGTGTGCTGACTCCGTTTTATTTCCAACATGTTGGTGTCAGTGTAAAGATAAAACTGGCAGAATACAACAAGAAAATGTGGAGCAGACCCTAATTTGAGTTAATTTAATAAAAATGGAAACTGACATTTCTGTTTGAAGCCATTATAGTTCCATTACTCTAAGTTAAAACTAGAATAATAAAGTCAACACTATAAAATGGCAGAGCACATAAATAAAAAGCCAAAAACAAAACAAGACATGAAGTGATCTGGGCAGATACATAGGAGCAAAGAAAATCATGAACTTGATCTCTATTCCTACTCCTGCTACAGATGAGCTCTCCGACTTCTGAGGAAAAACTCTACCTCCTTTACATGGACAGAACAGTATTTCCCAACTATACAAGGACACTGGAAAACACTCAACTCATTAATGAGTTGGGGAAAAACAAAAAAAAAAAAAAAATCACTAATTTCCAATCAATTTATTTTCAGAGCCAGTACTGGTAATGAAGCAAGCACCATGACTTAGTTATCAAGTGAGTGCTTTCTACTCATTGCCTTGACAGATGGAATTCAGTGATTTCATCTGGCCTTGCGAGCCGTACCAAACTTGCAAGCAGCCTTTTGGTTCTTTCTCATTTAAAGGTTAGTTACTTTGAAAGCTATTTCAACATTAGAACTGGGTGTTGACCGACACCTGAAGCAATCTGAGTTGAGAGAGCCCCTTTCTGGATTTTTTGCACAATACTCATTCTCTAGTTACTAGATTAGACACCTGGACTGCTCATTAGCACCATCAGTTTTTAAATTAAATAGAGATGAAAGTGCCAGGCTATTGAGTGGACAGTTCAAACAAACAAAAATACATGTATATACATACTCCAATCAACACGTAAGCATTATCTTAAGTGCTCACTGGGTAAACTGCCTAGAAATGGGAAATATTTACACAGAAACTTAAAGGACAGGAGTTTGGTTTTTTTGTTTGTTTGTTTTTTTTTTAAATTTGAGAGCAACATAAATGAACTTACCGCAATGCATTGTGGGAATCTGAGAAGCCATCAGCCTCTGTGTCTTTTACTATCGTCCAGTCAAACACTAACCCTGCCAACGTGCTGAAAGTGTTTCCTACAAACCAGCAATTACAATAAAACAGAATTACTAACACCCGTAGAGCCTTCCTGGAACAAAAGTTAGTTTCCCCTGGAATTCTCTCTTATCCCTAGGAGGAACACTGTCACAATTCTATCAATATTTAGCTTTGGAATTCACATTCTATTTTGCTTTACTGAAGTGTGCAAATTCAAAATCATTCTGTTTTTCACAGAAGCCACCAGATAGGGGCTGAATGAAGGATAGGTGCAGACAGCTGCACTTAAGATATTCTCAGCACCAGCCACCCCTTTAACTACAAAAACCTTACTGCTTCTTGAATATTGGCGGGACTCGAAACCAAGAAAACCCAACACCTTTCACTTAGAAATTTGGGTCTGAGATGCCTTTTGGGAAACATGAGATCACAGCACTGATGAACTACACTCCCCACATATATCGCTCCACTTTTTAACACCTTTTTTCTACAAAGCTGAACCAAAAGACTGCAAAATAGTAAATATTAACAAGGAGCAAAATGGAATAAACAGACAAAGCAAGGATATTTCATGATTACAATTAAGTACAATGAGCTGCTAATCTGAAGGATTTTATAATTTCAGCGTAGGCCTTGCTCTGAATTGCAGCATCCACTGGGACAAATAAACGCCAGCATTGATTTTGAAGTATATTTTCAATTGTGTTCCTCCCTCTGGTATTTGCATTTACAATAAAACAAGAATCAAAGAAAATGTGTTCTCAAACTACTGTGTTTTCAGGTTTACGATATCATAAAGCCACAAAAAGATTTTAAGACAGAATTGTACAACCTACGTATTACACTGCCTTTCTCATTTTTTACAACTTAGTACAGACAGCCATTGTAGCAACTGGACAGATCAATACGATGTGACAAAGCGTAACAACAAAGGATTGGCACCACAGAAAGGTTTTATAAAGGAAGGGAAGAAGACTGCTCACTCGTAGCTGGAGATTGCAGGGGAAAGCTCCAGCAAGAAGGAATCTCCAGCCAGAGATCCTTCCCCAATGGCAGTCAGCCCTTCAATGAGGTCTAAGAGAGGTGCAGCCAGGCTCCACCCATTCCTGACACACAGCTGAATTGCTTTCACCTGTGCTCCCAAGGCTGACTGGGTCCTTTCCCCAGGTGCTCAATCAGTGGTTCAGGCCAGGACTCAACAGTTCCCATAGAGCCATAAATCCCAAATAAATAGGATTTTAAACAAAGAACTCCAAACGTACATGAAAATATAATTAAAATTGCTTGGAATTATATTATTTAACATGTAGTTAAGTTTAACATTTTAATTATACAAATTCTAGCTTTGCAAAGCTGTATTACACTTTTTCTTACTCCAACAAGAGGGGCAGTGGAGAAATACACTCACTGTCCAAGATGTCCAAAGTTCTCCCAGGTGCAAACCTTTTAATCAAAAAAGTTTTTTTGATTAAAAGAAACTGATTTTCAAAGCTTTGAGTGTTTTCCAATCTCTGAAACTTAGTCTGGGATGTTTAATCTTAAGGCTTGTAATAAATAGCTTCTTTCAGTGTCTTTTCACTCTAAAGTAAAGGTTCGTTCTGGTTGTTAAACCTCTGCTCCTGTTCAAACTCTAACTTAGGCAGTGTCCAAGGGAAATTTGTCCATCAAGCACGCTTGAGAATTTGCAGAAATATCAAACCAAGAATCTGGTATTACACATAATATAAAAAGAACCTTACGCTATTAGCACAGTGCCACACATAACCTGTAATGTTGGCTTGACAAATAAACTGACACACGATGGGCTCGTTAACTACCCTAAATGAACAAGTCAAGCATTTAGAGCTGTTTATAACCTGTCATTTCCTTCCCACTAGCTGTCCTAAATATCATCTAGTTTGCAAGAGTGTTCATGTGTGCACAAAAATAGACTGTAGAAAAAAGCATGTTTTTTTAAACCAGTACCACAGTTCGTTCTGATGGAGCAGACAACAAAGAGCAGAAGTTTCATGCTCTTAATAAATATGGACTTAACCCACGTACACTGACGTTTATGAGCCTGAATTACACTTCCCAATAATGAGTGCTTCCGTAATGATTAAGGGATTGGTGATTGGTCTTTAACATCACCCCTGAATGTCCTGCTACATGTTTGGTTAGACTCAAAATGTCCCTTCACAAAATTCTTTAGATTATCACAGTCAAAAGGAAAAAGAGAGAAGAAAAGTAAAACGGACTGCTTCAAAATCCTCAGCCTAGTTAAATCCTAACATGATATTTCAACAGAACAACTACTGCAACAACTTCTTACATTATATTCTTAGTCCTGACCTGAAGGTATAATTGCTAACAGCTGACATCTTTATTTTACTGACTTTAAATTCTGATTTTCAAAACTACTCTTAGCGCTACTGTGGGCAATTAAGGAAAAAAGGCAGGGAAAAGACATTGGAAATCAAGTAGCATTTGATTTTCTTATTCAGGTAGTTGAGTATGTAGGTTTTATACCTAAACAAAATTAATAGATTATTGAATATGTTATCCAGAGAACTTCCTTTAGATTAGTCAGCTCGGCTTTTAATATTCAATATATCAGACAACAAAGTGTTTCAGCACTAATAAATCGCTTACCTTCTGAATCTAAAGCTTGAATTTTTAGCTCTAGAGGTGAATCTTCAAGATAGAGCTCTCTTGTTGTGGATACGATTTGTATGCCATGAATTATATCAACTATAGCATCACAACGAAGAACCTGTCCAGTCACTTCAAGAGAAATCACACAAAATCAGTAGCACTGGATGTGCTCATCATCCAAACAACATCAGTAACAAGACAAAATACACTTCAAATTTAAGCTGATGGTGCAAGACACGGACATTGAAGGAAGTGAAATTAGGTCATGACCTTGGCTAAGAAATGCTCGGTCAAATGGTGACTGTGGCTAAACAAGCAGTAGGGAGAGTAGAGAAGCAGCTCCTTCCTTTACAGTTCCCTTCCTCACTGAGAAAAAATCTTAAACATTTTTCATTTCCAACTACACTAACAGTAACAGACATTTTCCGAGTATATATTAAGTGTTTGTACAGTGCAATTGTCAGACACAGCTCACATCCTAGAGAACTTAATGACTGCTACCCAGCGACCGTAAAATCCTATGTCACTGTGATTTAGTGACTGCAAGATAATTATTCAACCATCTGTTTTTACATATCTATCATTCTAAAAACTAAGCAGGTACATTGTCTGACAGACATAAAGGCAATTTCCAGCCTTCTAAAAGACAAGCTGTTTTCAACTTTCACCTCCATGTATTATTATTTTTTAATTAATTACCTAACAACAGTTAGAACTTACTTGTATCTTCAGCAAAGATGATACTTGTCAGACGTGTGGGCTGTGAGGACCGTGCCTGTACAACTGCCTTCTGCGAACACTGGCGCTCACCCTGATCTGCAGGCTCTATGCTCGCGACCTCTGGCCTGGTGGAGGACCTACAAGATTAAATAGTTGTATTAGCAGTGTTTGAACTACAGCCATAGAGAAATCAAAAGGCTAGCATAAAGCCATCAAAATACTTTACACTATACTTTCACTGGAGCTGAATTGCAACAGCTCCTCAGGGACTTCAGCAAAAGCAAGCTTGGGCTGAGAATGGGAAAAGCACAGACCAGAAGCCCACCACAGAATCACAAGGTTGGAAACGACCTGCAAGATCATCTAGTCCAACCACCCTTCCAGAGCCAAGGCAAACAAAAGCAGTGCCCTCCCTACTGTGACGACTTCACAGGTGGGGCAATTCAGCCTCTTTAGAGCTATCTCCAGCTGTTTACAAAGTTACAAAACCTCTGGCCTGATCACTTACTACAGTTCTGATGGAGCCATTTTTCTGTCTGACAAATGCAATCTAAACCATTTAGTAGATTCCCACCTGGTTAAGATGATGACATTAATTGGATTCTGACTTTTCGTTGCAAGGAGGTTCAAAAACATCTACCTCTGATCTATGGGAAATATCTTACAAATCAGCAAAAATTTGGAGGCAGTTTGCAAACCAACAGCAGTACCACACATGCCCGTATTCAGAGGCTGGTTTTACTTACTCCTGTTGCTGGTATAACCAACCAATCCAAAGGAGTGAAGACAGCTTTCCTGTTGACTAACAACGTACCTGTTTCATAAAATATCTCAATACACTCAGCTTTCCAAGTGATACCAGTCACAGTCTAGGCAAACACTGACCACTTGGCCTGGAAGCACTGGAGTAAGGTCAGAAACACAACCTGGGTGACAAATCCAAGTGTACGAAACAAAAATCTATTGATTCAAAAATCTATTCAGCTCAAAGCAGCCACTGAGGCAGGAACATCTCGCTTTCCTTACAGGAACTTCACAGGAAACAAAAATAACTCTGTGCCACCTCTCTGATTCCCTGCATATGGGTATGGATTTTATCCTGTTATACCTGTGCAGGCAGTGAGGCCCCAAAAGCCTGTCATCCAAGGGCACAAAAGCCCAGCTGGAACATTTTTAATTGTGCCTGCTAATTGGAGGCACACAGGATCATTAGACACCACAAAGCATTATAATATGCTTATCTTGGGCAAGATCCATTAATTCAATGAATTATTACTTCATATTATTGGTGTGCCTCCAGCAACGTTTTGCTTACAGAAAGACCAGTCTTAAAGGATTTTAGAACAACAGTCATAACAGCTAACTTTGAATTTTCAAAATGTTTTGTTATATTTGAGATACCTAAGCAGTGCCCACAAATATCAACATATTTTTATACTGGCTTCACAGTGGCTCTACAATAATGCTGTGTTTGTATATTACCAGCACATTTACATCTGCTTTAAAGCTACTTATTTCAGAATCACCAATTCTTTATTTTCCTGTTATTCTGTAGCTTCCTAAGCAAGCACCAAACAGTTTGCCAACATTTAGCAAGTTCCCTAACAAGATCAGTATTCACAACCAGGCAATCTTTTCTCCTGCAGGCTTTTTAAGCTGAGCTTGCAGACCTGACTTAATAAGCATTCAGGCAGTTTAAAATAAGCATGTACCTATGGAATTGAGTTTTATTATTTAGTTCTTCACATTAATATTCTCTGCCATGAGAATTTTTGATTAATTGAAGATCTGGCTTTTTTACAGTCTGAAATTGATTGTTTACTACACAACAGGGGTTTCACTGTATTTGTTCTTTTAATATATCATTATTTCAGTACATAGCAACTACAGTTAGCACTAATAATAGCATTACAGAACTAAACTGAATTACAGAATAATGTTCACATTAGAAAAAGGAACAAAGAAATAGTTTGAGTTAAATTTTAGCTGTAAACTTAGATAAGCTCTACAATTATAAAGACAATTCTAAGCTTTTACGGCTGGATATGGGCTAACTCTTTAGTTGACGCTACATTTTGATTTTATTACTGACAGGATGCCTGCTTATCTGAGGCAAGTACCTGAACTGGGTAAGTGACATAGGGCCTACCGAGATTAACACCACAAAGCAATTTGCCTGATTTCTGTCTTGTTTGTTTGCTTGTTTTTTTAAACACCAAAACCACAAAATATTTTATGAACCCTCTGTATCATTTGTCAACATCAAAAAAACACACTGTGTTTTCAGATGTCCGACTCAGGGTCAAGCACAGAAAGGATAAGGCATAATCAAGTAGGCTATATATTATAGTGGCATTACTCTGCTGCAAGACATAAAGGGCTCGCTCTTGTGTCCTAGACAAGAAACTTCTACTTTAAAATGACACAAAACAGTGCAAATTATATCATCTTCCACTTACAGCAGGTCTTCAGCAGCACACCAGTGTGTGATAGATACTGAAAGCTAGGCTTGTCAGAGGTCAAAATTAGATCCTGAGAAGCAAGCAATGGGAAGCATGTCTGGCATGAGCTCTCAATCTCATATCAGCCTCTAGGAGGAGTGAGGCGGGAAGGGGGGAGGAGGTGGGGGTAGCTAGAAAAAAGGATGAGGTGGAGGTGAAAGAAAGCTAAGAGAAGTGCCAATATTTATTTCCCCTACTTATGGAAAAACTCACAGAAGTTGCAATTATGACAGCCAGCCCTCTCACTCATTTCCATTTCATTCATAAGCTTTTCTCCCTTGGACACAGAGCTGAGTGGCAAGATTATACCTATGGATCTATCCAGCTCCATTCCTGTATTTTTATTTACTGTTCTGTGATATCACATAGGAATACTTCAAGGATTATATTTAATCTTCTTATCAGCTGGTTTAAAGATAAGGCAAACATTATTTCCCTACATCCAGGAAAACACTACTGATTTGCATTGCTTCCACATATTACATTGCTTTGTCAGCTCTTTGGACTAAATGTAACTGATTAAATGAGCAAAAATCCACCTTTGCAGAGATGTACCATAACCAAATTGAATATTTCAGAATATTCAGGTATGTAGGCAGATGCACAACCAGAGAAAGCAGACAGTAAAGGTTTTAAGGAGTTTCATAGGACTAGATTGACCAATGCAGTAACTGCCTTATTTCTGCTCGTTTTGTATGCCAGCAGCGTTAGCCCACTCTAGAGGCTAACACTGCTGGCATACAAAAAAGAACATGAGGCAGAATAGCATACAGGCAACTGTAGTTATATGATAAAAACTATATTCCTAGAGAATCGAGGATATGGAAACTGATCCCACTCCAAAAAAAAAGAAAAAAAAAAAACCAACACAGAGGAAATCTGGTAGAGTCGCCTCAAATCTTAAGGATTTGCAACTATCCAGTGGGAGATTATCTATATTGCTCACTCAGTCCTCTCATAGGATGTTTTGCAATGCACTGGGAAAACAAAAAGCAGCAAGAAATCCTCCATCCAGTTCTGCTTTAAAGACAAATGGAAACATCACACGCCACAAAATGAGCCAAGAATGAAGCTTTCACTCACAAGATGTATAAAGTGATCAGTTGACGTGACATTAACTTCAGAGGAGGCCAAGTTAGCCAGTGGTGATTGTTTTCACAATCCGACACAGCCCAGCTAACTTGCATACTTTGTCAAATCAACAGGTGGCCCAAAGCATTTTACTGCAAGTGCTTATCTTTGTGTCTTGCCTGCAGAAGGGGAAACAGCATGCTGCACTGTCCCCCTGCTAGTCAGCTTGGTGTTTTTGAACTGGAAACATGCAACTAAAAGAATGCAATAAGTAAAGGTTTCCCTACATGCGTTTTTCTGATATTACCTTAACCTGATTTCAAAATAGAAAATTCAGTTAAAAATGGTAGTTTCATTCTGAAACAGACTTCGCATTTTGCATTGTTTCAGACTATCCAGCCTCTGAAACCTTGTCATATGTACACACCCTTCAAGCTTAGATGATCCACATCCACATGAGAGCAAAACTTGTAGAGCAATTCATAGATGTCCAGCAGTGACAGCTGCCAAACTAACAAGAAACATGAATGCCTGCTCTCCCTGTCCTCCTTCCTGGGCAGCATGTGCTCCGACTCAGAAGAAGCTTCCCCAGGAGTAAACCTGCACTGCAGGTTAACACATCTGCTAAGAGAAAAAGCACAACTACTTATTGGACCTCTTCAGTTCTGACAAAACAAATATACCAGGCTCTCATGCCACCCTCTCTGGTTTCAAACCACCGTAACACTGATGGTGCACGGCCACAGCAGCACAGCCTGCCTCTGTACCCAACCTCAGGCTGATCCTGAGCTGATTCTACATCCACAGGAGTTCCCAGTGGAGCTGAGAAAGCACCCACTAAAGTGTGGGCACCTCCCAGAGGAGAGGGAATGCTTTGCCACCCTCTACAATGGCCCTGCCAGGAGGAAATGCAGTGCAGGTGGAAACCAAAGGAAGGGGTAAGAACAGCAGGCAGTAACAATCACTACATAACGAATATTTTTATAGCAAAGGAAGTGACAATCAGTGTCTCACACTAGAACTTTCCAGTTAGAAACTAAGACAAGGCTTTTGTAGACTCCTGCTAACACAGGTATCCAGGAAACAACAGCAGTGATGAAAAAGCCGAATATCTTTAGATTGTAAGCAGCAAAACAAGGTTACAGACTTGGTCAGCAACCCTGCTGTGTTATTACAGAACGCTGCAAGCCATCAGATAGATCTCACGGAGTGATAAGACAAATTTACAAACCAATAACAGAAATGCAAGATAAGGAGTCAGAGAACGAGCTTTGCCAGCCATCTATTGCAACAGCAGCGTTGCACATAGGCTTTGGTTTCTCAGAAAGCACCATCCATGACAGCCCAAACAGCACCGAGCCACTGCATCTCAGCCAGCACCCTGCCACCAGCAGAACTTCAGTTCTGCCACCAGCATCCTCAGCAGCATATACAAAACCTTTCAAGAGAAATCAGCTCACCATCATCACACTGGCAACAAGCATTACACAGCCACTATCATCTTTGCATAGCTGTAGCCCTTCCATAAGGAAACTGACCATAGCGATCTAAATTTAATCAGTTGTATTTCTCAAAGCTAACTTCAGAAGCTCAACTTTCCATCGATTCTTACCATAAGCCACAATTTTGAAGACATGAAATAATACTGTTACAAACATGTCAACACATATAGATGCTACACATAACTTCTGCTAGAAATATCCTGCCATGCTGTATGCCTTCAGGGAAAATGTTTTTGCTGTCCATTCTCTCCAGTTGTTATTATGTTGAGGCAGATTTCAAGGAAAGAATTCTCCTCCTCAATGCTTTCAATCTGCCAGGTGTAACTTCAGGATTAAGGTAATTAAAAAACAAATAAAAATGTGATTTAAGTGCTGAATATATCCGCACAGGCTGTCTTATCCCAGAAGACAGTACTATGTACAAAACTTACAGGTAGGAAAACCATGTGTTTGAAAATAAAGCAGGAAAAAAAAGGAAAAAAGGAAAAAAAAAAGGAAAAGAGGAAAAGAGGAAAAGAGGAAAAGAGGAAAAGAGGAAAA